>NW_024081409.1:426104-460098 GCF_003009895.1 Hyaena hyaena
GCTCAGAACCTGGAGCCTGCTTCAGATTCTGTGTCTCCCTCTCTCTCTGCCCCTCCCCCACTCATGCTCTCTCTCTCTCTCTCTTTCTCTCTCTCTCTCTCTCTTTCTCAAAAATAAATATACATTAGAAAATTTTTTTAAAAAGAATCAGACACTTAACCAACTGAGCCACCCAGGTGCCTAGGGATCGGTGTTATTATTGAAAGAACAGATTCTGAAATCAGATTACTTGAGTCCACTGTGTCTTTACCACTTACCAGCTGCATAAACATAACCAAGTTACTTAGCAGCTCCGTGCTTCACATCCTTCGTTTTTAAATTGAAATATTAACTCAATAGGTTAATATTTTAATACTATATTAAATATAGTATGATAGACTATTGATGAGCACAAAGTAACATGTGTTTTTTGAGCAAAGGAAAATAATATATACAAATTTAAAGAAAGAAAAAGACCATGGAATGTGCCATCAGAGAGATCAAATCTGATGTTTGTTGTCTGAAAAGCTAGTCTCAGATAAGTCAATCAATAAACATCTAGAGAGATATGAAGAAGTTGAAAGGGATCCAAAAATTAAAAATACAAATAAAAGGGATAAAAGGAACCCAGAAAATAACACATAAAAAAAGGTGGGGGAGATAGTAAAATAGATTCTCAAGAGAATTAAGGACTTATTTACTGGAAAGTAAGAAAATTAAATTGCCAAGAAAACATGTTAATTCTGGTAAGGAAACAGTGGATCAGGTTTCTTTAAGATCAGAGAAAACTAAAATAGAGAAAATTAATTCAAATTAAAACAAAAATGATTAAGGTTGGAAACATTACTATCAACATCATTATTATTCATTGAGTACCTATTAGGTTAGAATCTATTGGAGGAAGCTTTAAGCACAAAAAGAAGGAGACATAGAGGTGACTGGATGGCTCAGTCAGTTAAGGGTCTGACTTTAGCTCAGGTCATGATCTCAGAGTTTGTGAGTTCGAGCCTCGCATCCAGCTCTGTGCTGACAGCTCAGAGCCTGGAGGCTGCTTCAGATTCTGTGTCTCCTCTCTGTCTGCCCCCTGCCCCACTCATGCTCTGTCTCTCTCAGTCCCTCAAAAAAAAAAACAAAAAACAAAAAAACCCCACCACATTAGAAGTATGAGACATAGTCACTGACCTCAAGTATGTCTCAACAAGCAAGGACTTGTTGCTTGTCTAATGGTTTTAGAGCAGAAAATCCTGTATAATGGGAGGTGGAATAAAGAATAAAGAACAGGAAAAGTCTCTTTCAATTCTAATATTTTTGTCTTTTTTCTCTTTCTTGCATACACAGCTTATAGCTTGAAAGCCAAGGTTCTAAAACGTTATCTATATAAACATCAGTTGGAAAGTTGCTGAAAACGCTAGTTTTTTAGCCTCCCCACCCCAGGGATTCTGATTCAGACTTGGGTTGGAAGGAATGCTGAGCACTGAATTTTCAGTAAGTGACAATGAATGTACAAATCCTAGCTGGGAGACTGGAAGGGAAGTGTTTATCATTTCTACCATAGATATTTCTATTTAAAATTGTTTATTAAGAGTCCATCTGCTTATGATTCTGTCTTTAGCTTTGCATGAACATTTTAAGTTTGTTATGTCAAATATATATGCATACAGGAAACATTTTTAAGAAAAAAATTACTTCTTTCCCAAAGAGTTTGTGAGCAATTGGCAAAGAGTATTTTTTTAAACTTCTTTTGATGTCATTTAGCTTCAAAATGAAGTTTTTCTTACTAGAAAGACATTGGTATGTTCTGAGCTTGAAGTCTCAATAATTTGGAGGGCCTGTATGCTCAATTCTAAATTATTGAAGGTCATCATATTCCCCAAATAGGATGAATCACGTAAATCTCATAAAAACACAGAACTTCTCTGCCTTAGGCTGGGTGATTATCATTCTCCACATCTTGCTCACTGACAGACACAGTGGCAGCCTTTGAATATTCCTTGCTCTTTGCCATCCCAGTATACTGTTCATGCTGCTTCCACAGCCTCAACCATCTCTGTATTTCTGTGCTCTCATTTACGTGTTATTTATTTTTCAAGACTCACCCTGATTGATCTCTTCAGATGATTGCCTCTTTAATAAAATCCTCCACCTTCTATTATAACTATCTTCTTTTTAGTATTATTATTCCTCACTAATTTGAAAGTTCCTCAAAGATGCGACTCTATAATATTCACGTATATAATCTCAATATTAATTTAGTAGGTTCTCAGCACCTACTTAGATAAACAAGTTAAAGTTGGAAGGGAACAGTGATGCTATTTAAATACCACAGCAGATCTTCTATGTAACCATTTACTAAATGACTCATCAAATAGTTGCTAAGCCTCGGAGCCTGGAGCCTGCTTCAGGTTCTGTGCCTCTCTCTCTTTCTGCCCCTCCCTCACTCATGCTCTATTTCTCTCTCTCTCAAAAATAAATAAACATTAAAAAAATTTTTTTTAAATAGTTGCTAAGCAACTATACTTGCCAGACACTATTCTAACCACTAGTGGTCTAACCATAAACAAAATGAAAAAAAATACCTAGCTTCATGGCATTTGCTTTCAAGTGGAAAGAGATAAGCAATAAACAAACGAATAAGTAAAATACATAATATGTTAGACGGCAATAAGTGCCATGGAGAAATAAAGTAATGAAGAGGGACAGAAAGTTTAAAAGTAAAATAATCAGAGATGGCCTCACAAAAGGAATTATATTTGAGTGGAAAATTGAAAAAAGTGAACAAGAAGTCTATCTAGTGGAAAAGACTGAGGCTTTTAGAACAGTAAGCACAAAGACCCTATGTCAAAATTGCCACTCGTGTCTTTTGGAGTCAGCTAGAAGGGTGGTGAATTGGAACAGAGTAGGAAACAAGAGAAGTCAAAGAAGATGACCTCCAAGGTAATATATAGAAATTTGGGAGAACTTTTAAGTTTCATTCTGAATGAGATGAAAAGCCTTGAAAGTGTTTAGGGCATGAGAATAATATAAGTTGACTTTTTACCAAGGTTATTCTGTCTTCTATATTGAGAAAAGATCCAAGGGAGAAAAGTCACTGACCAGATTAAGCAAGAAGAAATGATTATAAATATCCAGGAAAAAGAAGACGATGGCTGAGGTTAAGAATAATAACTATGGTAGAACCAGGTTCTGCATGTAGGTTAGTTTGTTTCTGAACTGGATGTGGGAAGTAAAAGAAAGAGTGAGAGATGAAATCCAAGTTTTTTACCCAAGCAACTGGGAAACAGTGTTGACATTTACTGAGCTGGGCAAGGCACAGGGACAACCAACCAGTTTTGGGGGGAGTTCAGTTTGGCATCCATGTTGATATTGGATGCCTAATAAACAGAGTTACTGGTGTTGGCAGACAATATACCTTTGGGTATATTGGGTATACTATTGGGTATATTGATATAATGGGTATCAATATTACTTTAAAACATGGGATCAAAACTTAGGAATGAGTTTAAATAGAATGAGAAATTTAAGAACTGAACCCTATAATCAAACCATCATCAATAGATTTGGTGGATGAGAAGGCAGCAACAATAACTGGGGAAGTAAGAAGTAACCAGGAAAGTGTGATGTCCTAGACCAAGAAGAGAGATGACCTATGTCCAAAGACACTGAAGGATTAAGTACACTGAGGTCTGAAAAGTACAAGGTGTAAGCAGTGGAGAATCCTTGAAGACCTAGATAAGAGCAGTTATCACAGAGAGGCAAGGGAAAAAATGTGACTAAAGAAGACTTCAAAGAAAATGGGAGGAGAAATTGGAGACAGCAAGTAGACATTACTTCTGGGAAGAGTTTTGCTATAAACGGGTACTTAGAATAAGTAACGAGGAAACACTTTTGGTTTTGTTTGTTTCATTTTAACAAGGGAGATAAATAGTATATACATATATATGATGACAAAGATGTAACATAGAGGAAAAATGATGATGCATCAGAGAGAAGGAAGCACTGCTACAGTGTTCTTAAGTAGGTGAATAGGAAAGGATGTGATTCACAGATGGAGGTGCTGCCCTATTCTAGAAGGGCAGACAGCAGATTCACTGCAAAAGGAGGGAAGGAAGAGCAAACATTCCCAGATGCAGTACACGGGTAGATGTAATAGAATGAGCTTATGTATGATCTCTGATTGCTTCTTGTTTCTCAGTGAAATGGAAATTAAGCTCATCTACTCTGAGAGTGAGGGTGATGAAAGAGGCATTGAAGATTTCAGAAGAGAAGAGATACTATAAAATAGCTAATTAGGAGAGCTGAGGAATGAACATAGTGAAATACAGCAAGGTGGTGGCACAGCCTAAGGGGCTCACCAGAGATTACTGATCATAAATTTAAAGTGAGTCTAGTGAGCATGAATGTGTGTTTTTCCTCTAACTGTGGTCACCTGTGTGGATTGAAGTACAGGGTAGATGGAGAGTTGAATTTAACAGCAGTGACGTGATGACAATGAAACAGAAGAGGGGCAAAGGAATACTATATGTATGCGAATGAGTTCCTCATTAGCCCCAACCATTCAAAATGCTGGCTGGAACCTACAAAGCTTGTTGAAAATCCAAATTCAGAAACTGTGTTCACCTTTTATATCTTCATTTAGCATACATTATATAGATTTATGATTTATTTTTTTACTTCGCCTAGTCCAAAGGGATTTCTTTGCATATCCTTTTTATTCAGAAACAAGTGCTAATAAAAGAAGATTATGCTTTGTTGTTATATAAGAACAGAGATAAGTAGTGGAAAACGATAATTGCTAAATTTTGAAGCAGAAGAGAAATAAAGATCAGTGGAGGTACATTGTTTAAAATACAGCCCAAAACAGACTCTTGAGATCATACAAAGGAAAAAGAGGATTGATATTTAGTATTTATTTAAAATTGAAAAGGGGATCTGCAAATAAGATCCTATAAAGTATTACAATGCATTTGTGTTGCTATAATCAGCAAACTGCTATAATTAAGATCAACTTAAAATTCACAGAAGAATCCACATGTCAAGTGTCATTTTCCAGGAAAAATGCCATTAAAATGGCACATAAACATCCAGAAAGAAATTGTTCTATCACATAAAGATGCTAGCTCTTCATCAACATCATTAAAATGTGTTAATACCATCTGTTCATTCAGACGATCATGAAAATTTACATAATATGATGAAATAATGCTTAAGTCTACTTGTGGATTATAAGCCTAGCAATGAAAAAAAGACAAAAATAGCTGGCTCAGTATGTGAATATTGGTACAGCATTTAATAATGATTAGTTTGTAATTTGATACTTGTTTCTATGACAATTGATAATAATACTTGGTAGGATCCTGTAGCTGACCATATTCACCTTCATGGTTGTATATATTCCCACAATCCCCCCCTTCACCACCATTCCCGTCTCACCACCCACCTGTCAAAACTAACATATACATGTCATCTAATTGTATGTTTCTTGAGCAAATGGTAGAAGTCTATCTTATACATTTTTGTAACTTCTAGTGGTTTAGCCTAGTTCCTTTTCTTTCTTTTTTTTTTTATTTTTAAAGTTTATTTATTTTGAAAGAGAAAGATAGTGGTGGGGAGAACAAAGAGAGAGGCAGATAGAATCCCAAGCAGGCTCTGGGCTGTCAGCACAGAGCCAGATACAAGGCTCAAACTCACAAATTGTGAGATCATAACCTGATTGGAGATCAAGAGTCAGTCACTTAACTGACTGAGCTGCCCAGGCAGCCCGCATAATTCCTTTCCTAAAGAGGGCAGCAGCCTATACCTAACGTATAGCTAATCTATCTAAACTATATCAACTGACCACCTTATACCTACATCACAAAGATCAATATGCATGGAACCAAATTCAGAGTTAATGGTTTTATTTTCTAGTTTTCAGATTTAGGTAGGAGGCTCATATGGGCTAAACTGTGCCCCCCCCCCCCAATTCTTATGTTCAACTCCTACTCTTAGTACCTGAGAATGAGACTGTATTTGTTTAAAGAGTTTAAGAAGTTAAAATGAAGTTATTACAATGGGCCCTAATCCAATACAACTGATGTCCTTAAAAGGAAAGAAAATTGGGACACAGATATGTAGCAGGAAAGACTTGATTAACCACCTGGAAGCCAACAAGAGACGCCTCAGAGCAAACCAACGCTGATGCTACCTTGTTCTTGGACTTCTAGCCTCCGCAACTATGAGATAATACATTCTGTTGTTGAAGCCACCAAGTCTGGCATTTTGTTATGGCAGCCCTAGCAAACTAATATAGTTGTCAGTATAAATTTGGTTATGTTTTTAGTGGATTTATATTAGTGTGCAACCATTACCATAATCCAGTTTTAGAACTTTTCTAGAAAACCAAAAAATATCCTCATGCTCATTTGTAGACAATATCCTTTCCCATTTTCATCCTTAGGCATATTCTAAGATGATTTCTGCTTCAGCATATTTACCTTTTCTGGAAATTTCATACAAGTTGAATTATACAAGTAATCTTTTGCATGGTTTTCTTCTGTAAGTTTTATTGTTGCACCTTTTACATAGAGGTCTATGCTCCATTTATATTAACTTTGTATGTATGGTGTGAGTGAGGTAGGTAGATTCAATTTGTAAGTGTGTGATTGTGTTTCTGTGTATGTATGTGCGTATCAGTATCTTACTGACCCAGCACATTTGTTGAAAGTTCGTCATTCTCTCAACTAAATTCCATTGCTATTGTTGAAGAAAATCAATTGACCAAAAATATATGGGTTTATTTTTGGATTCTCCGTTCTATTCTCTTTATCTTTATGTTTACAAATAATAAACATGATATCATAACATCTTAGTGTAATTTCTAGTAAGTTTTGAATTCAAATATATATATAATTTGTATATATATATAATGTAAGTTTTGAGTTCAAATATATATATCATTTGTATATATGTAATTATATATATAATGTATAATTATGTCCACCAACTTTGTTCTTTTTCAAAATTGTTTTACCATTCTAGTTCCTTTGAACTACAGAAAGACAGTGCACAAATGAGAGAGGGGTAGAGAGAGAGGGAGACACAGAAACCAAAGCAGGCTCCAGACTCAGAGATGTCAGCACAGAACCCAACATGGGGCTGGAACTCAGGAACTGCCACCCAGGTGTCCCCCGTTTATGCCTTTCTAAGAATATGTCTATTTCATCTGTGTTCTCTGACTTGAAACATCAGTTTTAAACACATTTTTTCAACATAAAACTACTTGTAATATTTCCTTAAAACCATTTTGATTACTTTAAGGTCAATAGTAATGCATTCTAGTTCATTCTTGATTTTGGTAACTTGTGTTCCTTATTATCTTGGTGAGCTTAATTAGAGGTTTGTCAATCTTGGTGAAACTAAAGAATACTTTTGGTTTTACTAATTTTCTTTATACTTCTGTTTGTATTTCACTGATTTATGCTATAATCTTTATTATTTTTTTTCCTTTTTGGGTTTTTCTTGCTTTGCCTTCTGTAGTTTAATAAGGTAGAAGATAGGTCATTAATTTAATATAGTTTTTCTTTTCTCTGTAGGTGCTTAGAGCTATAACTCTAAGCATTGTTTTGAATGTATTCCATAAATTTTACTATGCTGGGTTTTTTATTTTAGTTTATCTCAAAATTTTTTCTAATTTTCCTGTGACATCTTTTTTGGCCTATCAATTATGTAGAACTTCTAATGTTTAAAGTATATATAAATATTTGAGCATTTCTCTAATTACTTTGTATTTGACTTCCGATTTAATTCTGCTGTGATCAGTGGACAGACTTTGTTTTATTTCAGTCCCTTTAAATTTATTAAGACTTGTCTCATGGCCCAGTATATGTTTTATCCTGGAGAATATTCCATGACTATTGAAAAAAATGTATTCTGTTGGTGTTCAGCAGAATGTTCCAGATTTCAGAGAGATCAGGTTGATGCTCTTGTTTTACATCTGTTATATCCTTGTTAATTTCTAACTCCCCCACCAATTAACAAAAAGTACTATTGAAATCTGTGGATGTATTATTTTTATATATTTTCCATTTTTTAATCATGAAGTATATTTTTGCATTCTTTATATTTTTCCTTTTTGTAGTATATGTAAATTTATAATTGTCACATATTTCTAGTGTATTCACCTCTTTTATGATATCATGTCCTTTTGTCTCTATTAACATCGCTTGTCTTTTTTTGTCTTTTTTTTCCCTTAATGTTTATTCATTTTTGAGAAAGAGAGAGAGAACATGAGCAGGGGAAGGGAAGAAAGAGAGAGAGAGAGAGAGAGACAGAGACAGAGAATCCAAAGTAGGCTTCGCACTGTCAGCACAAAGCCCAGTGTGGGGCTGGACCCACAAACTGTGAAATCATGACCTAAGCTGAAGTTTTCTCTTAAACATATTGAGCCACCCAGGTGCCCCAACATTGCTTGTCTTAATATCCATTTCACCTAATATTACTATAACCCACAAGTTCTCTAGTGGTAAATGTTTGCATGGTGTTAACTTCTTTACCTTTATACTTCGAAACTATTTGTGCTTCTGCATCACAATTATGTCCCTTGTAGATAGCATATGGTCAGGTTACTTTTTTACCAGGTGAGCTCTTTTGCTGTCTTTTTACGGTGTCTATTCCATTTACATTTTATGCAAATGTATGTTTGACATTTAGCTATTTTGTCTGCATATTTCAAGTTTATATTGAATCACCATACTCTAATTAATGTCATATTTCTGTTAACCATTTTGATATTTTACCATTTTAATTCTTGCTTTTCTAAACTTACTTTTTGAGTAATTTTCTTATTTTAGGGATTACAATATACATGTTAACTGAACACAATCCACTGAAAGTTAATACTGACTTAATTTCAATAAAATATAGCAACTTTGTTCCAATAACTACCCTCTTCCTTTATGTTATTATCATATATATTACATTCATATTTTTATATGTAATAAATAGCAATAAAGCATAACAGATTTTGCTTTATATATACTTCTGATTTTTAAAGAAATTAAGAGAAGAAATAAAAAATATACAGACTATTGCAGGAGTATAAGCTTATTTTTTTTAAAGTCACTCTCCCAGTTTGGTAAGGCAGGTAAGTAGTTATCCTGGAGGAAATTAGCTCATCACAGCAAGCTAAGGTTCACAACAAAGTATCAAGCCTGAAGAAGGGCAAGAAAGGAATAGAAAAACAAGACAAATAGGGCATTAAATAAGCCGTAGAGCCATCAGTGTATTTCCTGTCTCAAAAAGAATTTGCTAAAGGATCTCAGATTGAATCTACACGTAGCGAACTTCAGTAGGCCTGGATACGAGAAGGTGGAGAAGGGATTTTTTGGAAAGACCACATAGTTAAACTTCATTTAGTAAATTATAAAAACATAGAGTATATATTAAGCTGGAATAGATTTTTCATATGATTTTGTGTAGTAGCTTTAAACATTTATTTATGCTCTTCAAGTCCTTTCTACATACAGTGTCTAAACAAAGATTTGCTTTGTAAAAGTATAATAAGGCCAGTATGAGATTAGAGCTAAGTGGTCTGAAGGTCCAGGATCTTCCCACGTGTGATGAAAACCTCTTCATCAGCATGTGAGGTTTCCATTAGCCTTCTTGAAACAAAATTTGAAAATTAGTGATTTCAAGCAAATGTTTTACCCAATAGATGCAGAAACCTCTTACCCAGGCAGTTTTTCCAAAAGTAGCATTGCTAGTTAATGGAAGATCTAGAAATGTAATTCTAAAAGTCAGTGTATTCAATGTTTTCCTATATACTGTACCAACCATTAAACACAACACAAAATACTGACCAATAGGCCCTTTTTGATATTTAAAATATGAAATGCATATTGAGGACAGTGGAATGTCAGTGTTGCTGGCAGAATTTAGTATAAGTGTAAAGGTAATAAATATTGCTAACAAAAACCATTTAGACACTACTTTGGCAAGCTACAATAAAGAAATTTAGAAATATTTCTTGCACTTTTCTTTCAGATCTCATTTTACTACTAATGGTATTACAGAATGAAAATTATCAAAATTACCTTACGTGATTCTATAACGCCTGAGTATATCAAGATATACAGGAGAAGGGTCTTGGCCATAGGCAATTCATTATCTTCCTGGGATGTAAGAATCGACAAGACGGAATAATTCCCACTGTCTGTCTATCTTCGTGCCTGCTCATACATGTGATGTAACCAGGTATGCTTTTAATTATTTTATGACACAATTTTGTAAAAAAAGGAAATATTAACATTATGTACCATATGATTTCACTTATATGTAGAATCTAGAAAACAAGACAAAGAAATAAACAAGGCAGAAATAGACCAGTAAGTACAGAGAACAAACTGGGGGCTGCTGGAAGGAAAAGGAAGTGAAGATCAAGCAAATGGGCAATGGGGGGTGGGAGAAACAAGCTTCCAGTTATGCAATGAGTAGGTTATAGGGGTGAAAATTACAGTACAAGGAATATAGTCAATGGTATTGTAACAGCATTGCACGGTGACAGATGGTAGCTACGCTTGCGGTGAGCATAGCATAATACATAGATTTGTCTAATCACCGTGTTGTACACCTGAAACTAATGTAACATTGTGTGTCAACTATACTTCAATTAGAAAAAAGATATTGATCCTCCTTCATTATTGAGAGAACTGATAAGCTTGAATATAAACTAAAAAATAAATACCATTCCAGCACATAGCTGGTTGGCCTTGGGGTAAAAAAGAGCATTCAGAGAAAAATGAAGTGATTAAATGTTACTAATTAGAGGGATAGCAGCAATAAAGAGAAATTTGAAAAACTCCTTGTCCTGGCTCTATCATTATTTCTGGTTCTTAAAGAATCGTTTCTAAATTATGTTTTAAGTATATAAAGGTAGTATATGGAAAATTATTTTTAATATCAGCAATAAAAAGTGCATGCAAATAAAATACTTTGTTAATATGATCTTATAAAAACCAATCCAATCAGTCAATCAATCCATTCCTTGGTAGAAAGAATATATTGGCAGTATGGGAAAGAGCAATGCTTTTCTAAAATCTATATCATCTCCAGAGACGTGCATAACTTTTTAAAGTACTTACATAAATAATAATTGATATAAATGATGATTATTCTATAATAGTACTAAAGGAGGCTTTAAATCATGATCTGTTGTGATAAAATATTGGTCCAATCTGTTCCTGTATATTTGCTAGAAACATATTGATTATAAAATTATAAAAGAGATAACATGCTTTGACATTTTCTATAATTCCAGCACAATTTTACATTTTAAGAATTAAAGTGAGTATTTTAGCAATGAACAATTGTCTTTGAAATACTCATTTAAAAAATCAAATGGATAAACCATAGATTTTTGGATTCTGCTTTCAGACTTGTGACTAAATTAGATCTAACAGAGAAGTTATGATATTCTAACAAAGGAGAAGAGGCCCTTAGGGTTTATTTGTTCACATTCTTCTTTTCCCAAATGAAGTAAATACTGGCACAGTTTGTCACTTTACCATAAGATTCTTTTGAAATGGGACATATAAGCTATTCTTTGAAAATACACAAAGGAAATTGAAAGTAAAAGCAAAGGACTTTTCTAAATGTTCTTGCAGGGTTCCTGCTGGTAGAGAAATGATTTTCATAATATGCATGAAGTTTATATTTCTCCTAGGGATATTCTGCATTGGAGAGAGTAAAAGAAATCACATCAGTGAAAAATTACAAAATAAAAACTATTTGGAAACATCCAGGAGAAATGACAATAGCTTTAAATTCTACCAAAATTAAAGTTTAAGGATTTTGTTTTCCTTCCTTCCTTCCTTCCTTTTTTCCTTCCTTCCTTCCTTCCTTTTATTTTATTTTAAAATTTGTACAAGAAAATCAAAATAGCATACAGGATGAACTACAAGCAACTCTATTTAAAAATGTAAGGGTTAAAAGAAAAATAAACTACCATTTATTATCAACCTGAGCAGGAGACATATCACAGTTAAGGAAATGTCACAATTTTTCATGTAAAAATAACAAAGAAAGATAACATCTTATGGATTTAATTGTAAAAGTCAATTAAGTATAAAATTAGATTATGACAGGCACACACAGTACTATCATTAAAGTATATATAATAATTACATAAGTATGACTAATCACTGATTGCTATTGGTCTTAGAAAGATTAGAAATGCCACTTGGAAATCTAAGCAAGAGATGTATAAATGCATAACTAAGAGAAATTTGTTGGAAATCAAACTGTCCTATGGACTTATATAATTATGTCAGAAATAATTATCTGGTTCCTACAATTTTTTTCTGTGAGTTTCTGTTCTTTAGACACATAATAATACCAATTATTGTTACTAGATTGATAGTTAAAATAAATTCATAAATTAGATTAATTATATATACTTATTTCAAAGAGAGCAACTTCCTTTTTTATGTACTCATTTTTAAATTTCTTCAAAATGTAAAATTTCTTCAAAAATTTTTGGAATAAAAACCATTCAAAAGCAACAAGTTCCCTGATCATTTTAGATAAATAAGTAAAAGGTCTTTCTCTTTTGACCTTCCATAACAATTTATCTGTATCTTCCTGGTGGTTCTTAATAGTATCTTATTCAATTTATATATATATATATGATATATATACATATTTAAGTTTATTTAATTTAAGAGAGAAAGAGAGCACATGCACAGAGGTGCAGAGAGAGAGAGAAAGAAAGAAAGAATCCTAAGAAGTCTTCACGCTATGAGCACAGAGCCCAAAGCAGGGCTTGATCTCATGAACTGTAAGATCACATGAGCCGAAAGCAAAACAGATGCACTGACTGAGTCACCCAGGTGCCCTTGAATTATATATTTTTTAACATGTCTTATCTCTTCAAACATACTGTATGAACTAATTTAAGACAGAAACCATGTTTTTTTTTAAATCATTTCTCCCATATTAGTACATATCCCAAAGAAAAGAAATGCCTAAAAAATACTTGTGATTGAATGCATTCTAATTTATTGGATCTGAAGTTGTGTTTTTTTTAATATTGTCATGTTTTGGACCTTCATGAAAAAATAAAATACATTATTTGGGGTGCCTGGGTGACTTAGTCGGCTGAGCATTAGACTCTTAATCTCAGATCAGGTCGTAATCTCAGGGTCCTGAGTTCAAGCCCCCTGTCAGACTCCATGCTGAGTGTGAAGCCTACTTTTAAAAAAATAAAAATAAAAAAATAATTTTATGAAATAAAATACATTATAAAATAGATTGTCCAACTTTATCAATGTATAGAAAAAGCCACTCTCCCCCTGTTCCTAATTCCAGGAAAGGTAGAAAGAAAAGGAAAAAAATTATGAAATTTGATATTTCAGAGGAACCCAAGGAAATTTATCTCAGCAGATGAAATAAGCAAATAAATTAATTTCATAAAAGTCATGAAAGGTAATTTGGTAAATGTATGTCTTCTCTATCTTTAATGGCTTTTCATCTTATAGGAATAACATGTAGATTTATGTTTTACACGGTAATTTTAAAAATTTAAGATACAATAATTCCTAAATATTAGTCACAGTTTGGCTCATAGATACAGAATAGTACCTTGTTTTAATGATTCATAATCCAAAACCTGAATGGTTTTATGTTATTATACAAATTCTCACTTGGCACGTTGCATTTCTTGAAACTACAAACTGAATCATACTATTTAATGGGTAACTTTCTCCAACTTTGAATATTTCTGAAGTCTAGAGCGATATTTGGGTAAATACAGAACCAAATTAAAGCATTTATTCCTGAAGTCTTGGTCACATTTTAATAAATGATAGCCGCAAGGAGATTCTGCACTGAAAATTCAGCAGTATTGACTCTTTCCGTCCACACTGGTGCATGTTCCCCGGTGGAAATTACAGTAGCGAAAGAAAATACACAGAGATGAAATATTCTCCCATATGCTCAGGAAACTCCAGAAGATGCTGTACTAGGCACTGCCGTGTGTCTTGCAGATCCACTCATTCACTCTCTGTGGTTAATGTTGCTTGCTCAGGTCACAGACATCCCTCTTCTCTGAGATGACACTCTTGGCTTATGAGATCGCCTTTCCACAGAAGGTTATTTTCCCTTCCTTTCCTTGGGTATAGCCCACAGCAAAGACTGACAAGGTATTATAAAAGACTGGCACCCTATGGGGTGATTTATGTGCATCAGGCCAAGTCTAGACTTTGCCTGAATCACATTCTTGCTGGGCTCTCTCCAGTTCTCTACTATGCTTCCCCTTCTCTGTCCAGAGGAAGGGAAAAAAACAAAACAAAAAACCCTAACCAATTTAAGTCTATGTCAATCTCTGTTTCTGGGGAATCTGACCTAAGAGAGCTATTATCAGAAGTAGTAGACATTCCATATTTGTCAGGTTCTCTAATTCCTTGTAGGCTATTTCATCCTAGATTTGGGCCTGTAATTCCCTTTGGACAGTGCTTTTTTTTTTTTTTTTCTTTTTTCTTTTTTTTATTTCTAGGAGAGAGAGAGAGAGACAGCATGAGCAGGGGAGGGTCAGAGAGAGAAGGAGTCACAGACTGAAACAGGCTCCACGCTCTGACCTGGCAGTCAGCACAGAGCCCGACGCGGGGCTTGAACCCAGGAACCGCGAGATCATGACCTAAGCGAAAGTCGGACGCTTAAACGACTAAGCCACCCAGGCGCCCCGGACAGTGCTGACTTTTGACTCTAAATTGTCAGCTTGGAGAAAAGGGTTCATATGGTAAGAAGGGGCTATTCCTGGTGAAAAAAAGAACTCAAGATAATTTCAGGGTTCAAGATTCTGAGATTTGTCATCCTAAATGTATCCATCTCAGATTGTGGGTCCTATTTCTCTCCCATTATGGCTCTGATTTGGCACAAAAGATCTGCAAGGTCAGCACATTTTAGTCTTCTTTGCAGATCTGTCACCCTTATAATCAGACCATCACCCAGATTTTCAGTAAAGTCTGCCAGAAGCTGTCAAAAATAAGAGGTTGTCTAAGGCTTCCAGAAGGCATCTGACTTTCAGGAACTGTCCTGGGATGGAAATGGACTCTCCCAAGCCTAGCGTTCTCTTGTCCTAATTTCTTGATTAGACCAAAGGTGTTCATCTTATTTTACAATTCTTATAATTGTCCCCATGTTAATGAAGTGCCACAACCATTTGATCTCCCTCTACTTGCCTTCCATTTGCACTTACTCTCAGTGAAACAGAGGTGAAAGTTAAAGTAATGGTGGTGCAGCTGTTTTCCAAGAGCTATAGTCCCTCCTTACCTCCCACAATGGATGATTTCAGGTAGGGGAGCAATCCAACTCCCAAACCTCATCTTGAAGGTTTGTTTTCTAGAACCATTCTACATAATAATTGTATTAAGCCTTGTTTTCTGAGTTAAAAACAGAACTTGAGGCGAGAATTAAAATTCTGGGGGCACCTGGGTGGCTCAGTCGGTGAAGTGCCTGACTTCAGCTCAGGTCATGATCTCGTGGTTCATGGGTTCGAGCCCCGTGTCAGGCTCTGTGCTGACAGCTAGCTCAGAGCCTGGAGCCTGTTTCAGATTCTGTGTCTCCCTATCTCTCTAACCCTCCCCTGCTCATGCTGTCTCTATCTGTCTCTCAAAAATAAATACAACATTAAAAAAATAACAAAAAAATAAAATAAAATTCTGATACTCAATTTGGGAGGTGCAGGTCTGAAAAAAAAAACCATAGAATAAAACAAAGTGAAACAATAAACAAAGTGAAACAAAGTAATGCAATGTTTGACTACCACATAACCATCAGCCCTGTGACCACCACCATTAAGAGAGATGCCTACATACAGTCACTAACAAGATGAGTCCTCTAGGGCTGCCTGGGTGACTCAGTCGGTTAAGCATCAGGCTTGGGCTCAGGTCATGATCTCATGGTTCTTGAGTTCAAGCCTCACGTCGGGCTCTCTGCTGACAGCTCAGAGCCTGGAGCCTGCTTCAAATTCTGTGTCTCCTTCTCTATGGCCCTCCCCCATTCACTTTGGTGTGCTCACTCTCTCTCTCTTTCTCTCTCTCTCTAACAAAAACATTAAAAAATTAAAATAATTTTTTTTAAAGATGAGTTATCTCCACACCTAAGTCATCCCTAGAAAGATATCCTGTAGGATCCAAGAGTACTACTCTCTAAGTGTCTTTCTGCCAAAGAGAAAAGATCTGCAGAATATATCTGCTCACCTCCCTCTTATTTCCCATTGTCCAAGTTTCACTCAAGGGTGGTTCAAACTGCTCTGCATTGGCCACACCATTGGCCACACCATCTGTCTTCTTCAGTGGCAGCTCCAGCAGCTCAATCAGAGACCTCACAGAGCAGAGAGAGAAAGCTATTAGTATGTCATTTGGCTCAAAACTTTTATTCACAAAGATTTTGATACGTTGACTTTTGATAGTATCTTCACAGTTACAGTGAATAAATATTTATTATATTTTTGTAAAATGTGCATATTAAAATGATCATTTATTTTTTAATTTTTTTTTTTTACTATTTATTTTTTATTTTTTTTTTTGAGAGAGAGAGACAGAGTGTGAGTGGGGGAGGAGCAGAGAGAGAGGGAGACAGAATCCCAAGTAGTCTCGAAGCTCTGAGCTGTCAGCACAGAACCCCATGTGGGGCCCAAACTCACAAACCATGAGATCACGACCTGGGCGCTTAACCAACTGAGGCACCCAAGCGCCCCTGAAAGTGATCATTTATTAAATGCAAACATTTACATATGCTGTATATTATGAACTGAACTGTGTTCCCCCCTGAATCATAACCTGAAGCCCTCACCTCCAATGTGACTGTATTTGGAGACAGGGTCTCTGAAGAGGAAATTAAGGTTAAAGTGGGTCACAGGGTAGAGCCCTAATGCAATATGATTGGTGTCCCTATAAGAAAAGGGAGAGATACCAGGGTTGTACACAACAGAGAAAAAGCCATATGAGGAAAGAGTGAAAAGACAGCCATCCACAAGCTAAGGGCAGGCCTTAGGAGAAACCAAGTCTGCTGGCACCTTGATCCTGGACTTTTAACCTCCAGCATTGTGGAAAAATAATTTGTATTGTTTAAGCCACCCATCCTGTGGTATTTTGTTGTGGGTGTCCTAGCAAACTAATACATTGCATAACACGTATGGTCTTCTGTTTTGGCTTTTCTCCACTGTCTTTTATTCATCTTCAGAGATTTTTAATTTTTAAAAAAATTTTTTAATGTTTATTTTTTATTGAGAAATAAGGAGACAGACCATGAGCCAAGGAGGGGCAAAGAGACAGGGAGACACAGAATCCGAAGCAGGCTGCAGGCTCTGAGGTGTTAGCACAGAGCCCCAAACAGAGCTAGACCCCATGAGCCATGAGATCATGACCTGAGCCGAGGCTGGACCTTCAACTAATTGAGTCACCCAGGCTCCCCTTTGGAAACCTTTTTAGAAATGGTTGTCACCCACCCACCTACATTTACTTTATTGTTGCTAAATATTCTCCATGGCATTAAGGAACCAAAAGATTAACAGATTCATTTTAGAAAAATTGGCAAATTTGTCAGTTTACTTATGTATAGTACCTGTGCATTTTGTTTATCTTACAAACTTGGACTCTGAAGTATTTAGGCCATGAAGATTAATTAGAAATGTTTCCTGACATCAAGGAAAATATTGTCTAATGGCAAATCTCCCAGCATAGAGATAAAATCAACAATTAAGTCTTACAGAATGCTAAAACATTAAAGATAGATGACAGAGCTAAGAACTTCATACCTAAACATGTCTTCTTCTTAATTTTTTATATTAAGAATGAGATACAGTATAAGGGCACCTGGGTGGCTCAGTCCGTTAAGCATCTGACTTCAGCTCCGGTCATGATCTCATGTTTGTGAGTTTGAGCCTTGCGTTGGACACTGCTGACAGCTCAGAGTCTGGAGCTGCTTCAGACTGCCCCACCCATGCTTGTGCTCTGTCTTTCAATAATGAATAAATGTTAAAAAATATTCTTAAAAAAGAATGAGATACAATATAATATTTAAAGATTTAAAATAATGACACATAATTACATCATAAAAACCTCCTTCTATTTTTGCATTTTACCTCCAAGACTTAGAACGAATATATATTTAATTATTTGTTATCAGTGAATGATTGTTATTTTGTATTCAGTTTCTTCATGTCATATTATAAAGGTTTTCATCATTTCTGAGAATTATATTAATCATATTTATTGGTTTTATATTGTTTCTTTATGTTGGTTTGCCATGATTTAATTTATATTTTTTATTGCTACTAAAGTAATATATGTTTACCATAACTGTTTCTTCTTTTGGGAAATGCACTTTGTCCACTTATCTCTTTGTAACATGGATTTCTTATAAATGTCATTGAATCATTTAAATTGTCTAGGACTAATTCACTTACTTAAATATTTGACATAATGTTACCCAAATGCTATTATTCTTTCAAAAAGCATCCAGGAATTTCTCTTACAAATGTTGGAGGTTTTTGTAACATTGTTTAAAACTTATTCTGTAAAATATGGCCTTAGTATAAAATTTCAATGTCAGTCTTTGTGACTGTGCTATAGCTTCAATAAAATTATATTATAATAACAATACATTTATTTTTTTTCTTAATTTGATCAGCAATCTAACACTGAATTATTAAGCATGTGTTTCCAACTTTTATTATTATTATTATCATTTTTTCTGTAAACTTAGGATCCAACTTATTCTTTAACTTGCTTTTGATTAAAAACCAAAGGAATAAATTAAGATACACATATATAATAGTCACTAAAAAGAAAAAATAGATCTAACTATGCTGCTGTAAAAAGATTCCCAACAATATGAGTAACATAGCAATATATAAATTAGTATAATATGATATTTTATTTTAAAAAGTTAAAACATTGATGCATATTGATCTTATGAATCATTCACAAGAAATAACTAACATTATTCATCTGTGGGAAGGGAAGTTGATTCAGGAAGATAGCTGGTTAGCAAGCAGAACTTTATTTTCCATCTTACAGACTTCTTAGGGAACAAAAATTACATGGTGACTCTGATTAGAATTTTCTGAAATCAGTAAATAAACTAAAGATAACAGAGATTTTTACCATAACCAGTAGTTCAATTTCAGACTAGAGACATCTATTCCCCATTTATTCTATTCTCATTGTGACTCCATATAATTTGTAATGTTCTTTAACCCATGAGTATAGGTTTTATAGATGGTAAATACAGAATAAAATCTAATTTCTGTAATACTCCAAAATATAAGAATTTGGAGCATACAATCTTTGAACTTGGGGGTTCCTCAAATGGTCTACACATTAATTCAGAAAATCTGATGTATGCTCAGAAAGATTCCTCTTATTATATTTTTCAACCCCTGTGCTGCCCTACTTTTACCTCTGGGCTGAGCCTTTCCTAACAACAACAAAGTTGATTCACAAGTGTTTTCATGTGTCTCTCCCAAAGTTGCCATTCCTATAGCGACAAGAGTAGTGTTAGACACCATACCATAGTGAGGAAAATTGATCTGTCCCCATTATGTACTGTCACCTAAGACCAGAAGCAACACTATTCATGAAAATTTCACAGAATTGCTTGAAGGAAAAATACAGGCATTTCTCATTTCTGACATCTTGTAAGTAGCGGCTCACACCAAACTGCCCATACCTCTGAATCAGCAAGCGATGGTTTCTAGCTCCAGGACAACCTCAGTCCATACCTCCAGAAAAGTACTGCCAATTACATGGTCCTCATTTCCATTTTATCCTTTGGGGTAGTTTGCCACCTGGAACCTTTGCTTCTTGTTGAAATAATTAAAGGCTTCTCTCTGGTGGTTTTTCCAGAACAAGGCAATTTTCCATATAATGTATATAAGCCTCACATATAGGGAAGCGGCTTTATCATTAAGATTTTCCAATTCGGATTTTCCAACTTAGATTTTTCCCCCCAGCCAAAATTTAACTAAGATCAGCAGGTCCAGGCACTCAGAATGTGCCCCATTCAATCAGGTTCTGAAGAAAACAACAAAAAGTCTTCCCAATCCTTGGCATTAGGATAAAAACTTAGTACCTTAATCACGTTTGTAAATAGTCTGTTGACACTTTTCAAAACTTGCTGAAGCAAACGTGGCCTTTGCACCATTTAACTTACAAAGATTTCAAACATTTATTGTTATATAATTAACATATCTTGTATTTAAAGTGAATATGAACTTTGCCCCACTGTATTTTCTGGCTTAATTTCCTTGGTCTACAGAAATAAATGCACTTGATTTTTTAAAATCAGGTTAGTTACGGAACTCATAACTTACATGAATAGTATCAGTTTTTGACAGATTCCTTTAGTTTTCAATTATAGGAGATAAGGACCAAAAAAAAAAAAAAAAAAAGGAAAGAAAAACACTTAGTGTTCACAGCCTCTTACGCAGCCTACTGGCCCACTAGCTCTCAGGATATTGTTGTCTTGCCTGTTCTCCTGAGACTCTACTGCTTATAAAGACCATAAGTAAAAATCAGAATTGAAAAAAGAAAAGTTACTTTGCTCTTCATAATTAAAATTTGACACAGAGTAGCTTTAGGTAGGAAGTACAGAAAGCAACATATAATTAAAGAGACAGAAAGAAAAGAGTTCAAAGAAACAGTTTCTGCAGGAGTTTACCTTGATAAATCAGATTGTGAAGCAACCCCATGATGAAGACTTTTAGGTCATTTATGCTTCCTGTGATACATTTTGGAAAGACTTCCAGACAATTTAAATTCCTAAATTTTTATTTTGCACAAATGATATAATAATATACCATTCTTTCTTTTTCTCTTTTGCACTTAAGTCTGTATTTTTTCACTGTAGCATTGCATTATTAGTCAAGTATATCTTATTTAATTGATTTAGTATTAATGTATATCTGTTTTGTTACTAATCTTTGATATTGCAAAGAGTAAGTAAATTATATATATATAATTTTCATTTGTGTTCTTATATTTATAGAAAAATGCCTAGAAGTATCATTGCTAGGTCAGGGGATTCATTGATTTCAATTTGTTTTTAAGGTTTATTTATTTTTGAGAGACAGAGCAGAAGCAGGGGAGGGACAAAGGGAGTGGGGGACAGAGAATCGAAAGCAGGCTCCACACTGAGAGCAGTGAGCCCAACGTGTGCTTGAACACACGAACCTCAAGATCATGACCTTAACCAAAGTCGGACTGGATGCTCAACCGACTGAGCCACCCAGATGCCCCTCATTTCAATGTTGGTAGAAAATGCCAAAATGTTCTGTCTAGGAATAATTTATATGACTACCAATGATATATAAGAATGTCCATGACCCTCCACCAATTTCATCAATAGAAAATACTTTCCATTGGAGGATTATGTCGATACAATGGTTAATAAGTGTTATTTTCCCATAAAGGCTGAATTTTCCTTTCTTTTATTATAATCAAGGATTAGTATAAAATTATATCAGAGATTCATCTCTTTTCTTTCTTGTGAAATGTCTGTTCGTATCTTCTAACTACTTTTTAATGAGGCTGTTAGTATTCTTATAATTTTGAGTACTCCTTAAAATTTATCCTAAAGAATTAAGAAACTATTTTCTGCAAGAAAATTAATAGCCCTTAGGAATATAGATGAAAAACTTCTCATGAAAATGCTAGCAAAACAAATTCAACTGAATTTTTAAAAGGTTATTATATAGTATGACCCTGACATTTATCGCAGTAATGCAATGCTGGTTCAACATAAGAAAATCAATCAATGTAACATACCACACGAATAAAATTAAGAGAAAAAAAAACCCACATGTTCATTTCAATTGACAGAGAAAAGGCAAAGGTACCTGTCTACACCAATACTATTCAACATTGTCTGGAATGCTTCTAGCCAAAGCAGATAGGCAAGACAAAGAAAGAGAAGTCATCCAAACTGGAAAAGATGTAAAACAATCTCTATTCAAAGATGAAATGAATATATATCTTATCTATATATATGCCTAAAGAACACACACAAACATTATCAAAGCTAATAGAAAAATTCAGAAAATTTGCAGGGTACAAGATTGACACACAAAAACAGTTGTGCTTCTATATACCATAAACTAACATTTAAAAGAAAATGAATAAAATGAATCCATTTATAATAACATCCAAAAAATAAATTGCCTGGGGATAAATTTAATCAGAGAAGTAAAAGACACTCAAAACTACAAAACATTTTTGGAAGAAATTAAACTCTAAATAAATGGAAATATATGAGGGCAATACTCCCAAGGCAATCTATATATTTAATGCAAACTCTACTTCTTTTTTTTTTTTTTGCAGAAATGGAAAAAGCCAATCCCCCAATTCATATGGACATTGAAGAAAGACTCAAATAGCCAAAACAACATTGCAAAAAAAGAACACACTTGGAAAACTCACACTGCTCCCTTTCAAACTTACTGCAAATCTACAGTAATCAAAACATTGTAGGAACAGCATAAGAACAGACATATAGACTAATGTAATAGAACTGAGAGTCCAGAAATTAACCCATTCATCTTTAGCCACATGCTTTGACAAGAATTCCAAGATTATTAAATGGAAAAAGAATAGTCATCATTCAACAAATGAGGTGGGGAAAACTGGATATCTAGAGGCAAACAAATGAAGCTGGATGCCTACCGTGTACCATACACAAAATTTAACTCAAAGTCGATCAATTATCTAAAAATAAGAACTAAAATCAAAATTTACCTGATAAGAGTCTGTCTAGGATCCAAACTATATGAAGAATTCTTACATCTCAATAAGAAAATGACAGCCTGATTCTTAAATGGCCAAAATAGACAATAGAATGATCAAAAGGGATTTGCATAGACATTTCTTCAAAAAACTAAAATACACAAAGGACCAAAAGTATATGAAAAGGTGTTCAATATTATTAGTCATTATGAAAATGGAAATCAAAACCACAATGAGTTACCACTCATACTAGGATATCTAGAAGCAAATAAATGGAAAATTACAAGTGTTGGCAAGGATGTAGATAAATTAGAAACCTCATAACTGCTGGTGGGAATGTAAAATGGTTCCATTATGGTGGAAAACAGTTTGGCAATTCCTCAAAAAACTTAAAAACAGATTACTATATGACCCAACAATTGCATCCCTAGGTATATATGCCAAAAATTAAAAATAGGCATTTAAACAGATATATGTGCACACATGTTCATAGCAGCACTATTCACAACAACTATAAGGTGGAAGCAACTCAAACATGTATCAATAAATTAGTAGATAAACAAATTATAGTATATACAAACAATGGTATAATACTCACTCATAAGAAGGAATGAAACACTAATGCATGCTACAATGTGGATGAACCTCAAAAACATTATATAAGAGAAAGAAGTAAGACACAAAATCCAGACATACACAGTCAGAATTCTATGACCCCACTCATATGAAATATTCACAATAAGTAAACCCATAGAAACAGGTCACAGATTGGTAGTTGCCAGAGAAGGGGAGCAGGGTGGATGGGGAGTAATTTAATGAGTGTAGAATCATTTTGGGGTGATGAAAATGTTTTGAAACTAAATAGAGGTGGTAGTTGCACATGTTTATGAATGCACTGAATTGTTCACTTTAAAACCATTATATATTTTGGGCACCTGGATGGCTCAGTCTGTTAAGTGTCCAATTTTGGCTTAGGTCATGATCTCATGGTTTGTGATTACCAGCCCCACATCAGGCTCTGCACTGACAGCTCAGAGCCTGGAGCCTGCTTCAGATTCTGCGTCTCCCTCTCTCTCCATTCCTCCCCTGCTTGCACTCTGTCTCTCTCTCTTTCTCTCAAAAATAAATAAAGATTTAAAAAATTTTAAACAGTTATATATTTTATGTATATTTTGCCTCAATAACAAAAGACTCATGCTCAAAGTTCCTTTTTATAGCTGGAGTAAACAAAAACTTTTTTCCTTGCTTAAGCTGTCCCTATAAAGTGTTATTTTCCTCATAAGATCTATCCCTCTGCATTTATGGAATTTTGATATAATTTCATTTATAAGAGTTCATTCTATTAGTCTGAGACTAGCAATAATCTTGGTTTAAAAAAAAGAAAAAAGAAGAAGTAGAAGAAGAAAGAGAAAACTTCACATATGCAAGTGCTAAGACTTCTTTTTTATCTTGCTCTGTTCCTCTATTAGATAATAATAAATTGGCTGAAAAAGAAAGAAAAGTTATAAGAAAGGAAACTAATTGCTTTTGAGCTTGCTGTCACTTTGGCCGGTCTTTCTAATGATATTTGTTTCCCTTTCCAATAAAGGCCTTAGTTCAATTTGCTGAAAGGAAGAAAAGCTATAAATCTTTGCCTTTATTCAAAGATATTGATTGATTGATTTTTATGTTTTTATTTATTTCTGAGAGAGAGAGAGAGAGAGAGAGGAAGACAAAGAATCTGAAACAGGCTCCAGGCCCTGAGCTGGCTGTCAGCACAGAGCCCAACATGGGGCTCGAACCCACGAACCATGAGATCATGACCTGAGGTGAAGTCAGACGCTTAACCAACTGAGCCACCCAGGTGCACCATATTCAAAGATCTTTAAATAAACATTTTTCAATAATAATTTTAAAATGATAAAAACAACTAAGACAATAAATGGTTTGTTTTTCTTTGCCTATTTGGGAGAGTGAAATGCATAAAAAGACACACCAAACTGTAAGAGCATGCACCTTTTGTTTCATAATGAACAAATCTCAATGACCAGCAAGAATAATCAACTTTAAACCTGCTAGTTAACAGTTGTAATTATTTTATTTTGATTTCTTTTTATTTGTGGCAGATCCAGCAATCTCTCAAAGAACAAGGATAAAGAGTAGTTTGCCCTTCACAGTTTTACTATTCTTATCACTGAGGGATGTCCCATGCACTTGACCTGCATTAATTCAACTTCGCAACACTGATTTTGATGTGCTTTCAATGATAACGGTTTTCTCAGCAGAGGAATTCTTGGCATATTTATGAATTATCCTGATTAATTGCAAAAACTGGAAGCTGGCTTACCTAAGAGATTCTGTCCTGCTAACAGACCAGATTTGGCAGAGTAATATGATGGCATCCAGACAACTAGATTTTCAAAACCTGAGTGCTATCCCTGTGGGCTCTCCCAGCAACCTTTCCTCCCCGCATTTTTTAAAAATTTTTTTAATCTTTATTTATTTTTGAGAGAGAGAGAAAGAGTGGAAGTGGGAGAAGAACAGAGAGAGAGAGGGAGACACAGAATCTGAAACAGGCTCCAGGCTCTGGTCTCTCAGCAACCCAAATGCAACGAACCCCAAGGTCATGACTTGAGCCAAAGTTGGTAGCCCAATTGACTGAGCCACCCAGGAACCCCTGCCCCATTTATTAATGTTGCCATCTCGAGTTTAAAATATCAGGTGTTGCAAATATTTCACTCAAACCTCCAGAGTCCCATCTCTGTTTCTTACCTCCCTAAAACCCTCTGGCCTCTACGTTTACCAATTCTCATTCTAACCTACACTCAGTAGGAAGATCTGTGATCTTTGAACCTGAATTCCCGCTGCAACATATGCTTCTAATTTTTATATCTCAGTCTTTCTTCAGCACCTCTAAAGTGTTCACCCTAAGAAATCTCCTTACAAATGCATTACCTTGGATCTTATCCTATCTTTCTAACTGGTCCTTATTTAATAAGGTTTTTATCACAAAATTAAACTTCTAGATGACTCTATGTCTCTCCCCCGTGCTCTCTCTCTCGTCTCTCTCTCAGAAAGAAAGAAAGAAAGAAAGAAAGAAAGAAAGAAAGAAAGAAAGAAAGAAAAGGTGAAATAAAAGTGAAATATAGAAAAACTGTATTTCTTTGAAATTCATCAAAGTAAAAAGCAAATCCTACCTAAAATATTCTCTTTTCTGTACCTCATTCTTTTATGTTATGAAGTCTTCTAATGGCCTTTTAAAGAAGTTGTTTGCTTTATTTATTTGGCCTCAAATTATCCAAACCGAAATTTCCTTAGTCAGGATGAGCAGATTTTCTCAGATACTCTCTCTTACCACTTGGACAGTTTTAGAGAACTCATTTAAAAATGAGAAGTAGAGGGGTGCCTGGGTGGCTCAGTGGGTTAAGCGTCCGATTTCGGCTCAGATTATGATCTCACAGTTCGTGGGTTCGAGCCCCGCGTCGGGCTCTGTGCTGACAGCTCAGAACCTGGAACCGGCTTCAGATTCTGTGTCTCCCTCTCTCTCTGACCTTTTCCTGCTCATGCTGTCTCTGTCCCTCTCTCAGAAATAAATAAAACATTTAAAACAAATTTTTAAATGAGAAGTAGGAGGGCACCCACGTGGCTCAGTTGGTTAAGTGACCGATTTCAGCTCAGGTCTTATCTCACGGTCCGTGAGTTCGAGACTGGCATCTGACCGGCATTGGTTTCACTACTGTCAGCGCAGAGTCCTCTTAAAAATGAGAAGTAGAAAAATTGTTTCACCAATAAAAAGAATAAAAAGGCCAGAGGCTAGAACCAGAACTAGGGAGGAAATGGGTTGGGAAAACTGAGCTGCTCAACTTTGTCTCTGTTGTGAGGTTAAGCACCTGCTGTAGAAAGGGCCCTGCTGCTTCATTCCATCTTTGAGAACTAATAATCCAAGCTCCCTATGTTGGAGACTCTTCTTGTAGGGCCACCACTTGATCGAGGAACACACGTTCTGCCTAATTTAGCTTAATAATTTCCTTCTCATGTCAAAGATAACTTTGTGAGCTTGTAGAAAGAAAGAAAAATATTCTGGAGATGCCACGATGGATATTGTAGGTTGCTGCTTATTATCGACTTGTGTCCCAAGGTTCCTTGGGATTTCACGGTTCTACATCAATTAAAAGAGATTCACAAGATTGGCCTGTCCATCTTCTAGCTCCCCACTCTAGGTTTTATCCCAGCAATATATGTGTCATGTCTGAAACTCTACATTTATGCTTCCCCAACATTGTTGACAGGGTTAAAAATTGGAACAGTATAGTGGACAGCTGGCAATATTTGCTATACTTTAAAATGGAATTTGTCTTGCTTCATTGATTACACTTCTAAATATATTTACATATCTCCTACATAGATATGGATGCATTTTTTTTCTCATCCTAATATTGCTTGTATGGGCAAAATCTCAGAATAGCTAAGTGTTTATCAGTGGGATATAGACTGCTTGATTAGAATGTATCCATAGAAAAGTAAAGAATACTAAGCAGTTGTTAAAGGTCAGAATGTGAAAGACAAGAAAATATAACTCTTATTTATAGTTAAGCATTTTTAAGAGATTCAAAAATCAGATTCTGAAAAAAATGATATGTATAAATACACAAGACATAGTACTATACTGATAAAGACATTGAAAACTTCTGAAAGGCAAACTCAAAAATGGCCACAAATGGGGAATGAGACATGGATGGGAAACTGCAGGAGCATTTGCTCTTAAAATCCTAGAGTTCTGGGGTGCCTGGGTGGCTCAGTAGATTAAGCGTCAGACCTCTACTCAGGTCATGATCTTGCAGTCCATGACTTTGAGCCCCACATCGAGCTCAGGGCTGACAGCTCAGAGCCTGGAACCTGCTTCTGATTCCGTGTCTCTCTTTCTCTGCCCCTCCCCCACCCATGCTGTCTTTCAAAAATAAACATTAAAATTTTTAAAAATCATATTGTTCTGTTTTCTATGATTTTCCTTTGCCTTTATAAACTTCTCAAAAAAAGAAGAATATCGGGGCACCTGGGTGGCTCAGTCAGTTAAGCGTCCAACTTCGGCTCGGGTCATGATCTCACCATTCGTGGGTTCCAGCCCCTCGTCGGGCTCTGTGCTGACAGCTCAGAGCTCGGAGCCCGCTTCAGATTCTGTGTCTCCCTCTTTCTGATCCTCCCCTGCTCACACTGTCTCCTTCTTTCTTAGAAATAAATAAAAACATTAAAAAAAAGAAGAAGAATATCTAGAGGATAGTGTTCATTGTTCCAACTAGACTACTGTCCTTACAAGTTCCTATTGTCAGTTATTGCCCTGCTCAGCACCATGAATTCACCTCGTGTTTTCCCCTTCCTTAGATGTCCTTCCTCTGCCCAAATTCTAGCCAAACCTTTTTACATAATTCAGCTCACATCTCACATCTCCTCTGCACTTTTCTCTAATGAGTAACTGCCCTCCGCGAACTATTTAAACACCCCATTCAGAACACGTAACATAGACCTTATCCTAATAATATGATATATTTTGCTCACTATCACATCTTAGTTTGCCACAGGATAGTAATTTCCCTTAGAAGGATGCCTGGATCAGCAATTGCAGTTGCTTCGCATCCTGTGCAGAGTGGGTGCCCAGTAAATGCTTATGAATTCATACTTTAGGAAGTAAAATTGCTTTGATGTCTCAAGTACTTCTGTATTTATAAGGTCTGCTTTGCTGCCAGCATTTTTCCTCAGAAAAAAGGATGATCACTCATCTCTTTCTAACATTATTTTCTCTGTTCAAAAATAGAGGCTAAACTAATAATTGGCTTCACAAATTTAAGTCAATTTAATAATAATGTCCCTAATATACTAATTCTTCTTTCTTCTAGACATTTCCCCCATCTTTACACATTAAATGTACTATTAATAGGACTCATAGTATGTCTTTTCATGCTTTAAATGGTTTTTACACCGGTCTGAGCATTGAAGTTGTTTCTTCTAGCAACATAAAAGCTTTTCTCCTTTTGTTACTGGTCATCTCATCTTTTTCCTTAAAGCCAGCGTGATGGCCTCCTATAGCACTGCTGTGTTTATTCCCACAGTCATACAAGAACAGTCAACAGGATAAAAGAAAACACATCATAAGAAATTTTGTTTTAAGTTTAAAGAGCATGTCTGGGCACTCACAAAAGAAACACCCTTCCCGATGGAAAAACGCACTTATTATCTTCTTTCTAAGGCCTTGCCTCTAATGTAACTTAGAGTTTGCGCCACAGCAGTTATGTCTGTTACCATTCTGAGTCATTGCACTGTCACAAATCCTAACATACAACCAGGCTTATGGAAATCTAAGGAGCCTATTCATTTGGGCCTAATATTCTCCTATTTTCCTGTGTGTATTCGGTTTCCATTGAAGGTAATTAGAGTCAACGGAAGTACACACATACACACATTCAAAGTAGAAAGACTTAAAGACTGGGCCTCTGTCCGTGGTAATGGAGCTACGAACAATTATTGATGCATGATATTTACCAATCCATCGTAACTGTTTTGCATAATTATTCCTTTGGGTTAGCACACCGAAAATATATAGACAGGTTTCATGAGATTTATCAATTAATAGAGTCAAAAAAATTAAAAATATTACCAACTAATACTATTCCCTCATTGAAATATATTAAATATATAATCTCAGAGTAAAATATAAATGCTTATGTTGAATAAATTTAACTTGAGGAAAAACTATTTCATATTTTCACATTATACCACAGACTGGTGAGCTCTTCAACAGTGGTTAGCAGACCAAGATTTAAAAGCCTCTGATCTGGATCAACTCTCATCAATAAGGAAATAAACCCAGCACTTATGAAGAATTTGCTCCCATAAGGTCAAGGGATGCGTTAATGGACTGTTAAAGAATTAAACTCAGATTTCCTTTGTCAGAGCCAACGGCACTAGCATGCATGATGATGCCTTTTTAACGTTAAGGCTCAATTTATCTTTTTCATTAACAAAAGTACTTTTGTAATGGCTAAGTGATTTTGATGGTTAAATGAATTTCCAGAGGTTGATTTTATTTCCAGAAAACCTGTGATTAAGGCTAATGTCGCAACAAAAGATTTTGCCTTGTCAGCAGTAACAATCCTGTTGGCTTTTGGGATGATGAAGGTCAATTACCCTCTCTATACCTTGCGTAGCTAAGAACAACAAGTATTTATAAATGTCTGGAAAGAACTTCTTTTGTCATCTATCTAGATGTCACTTTGGAAAATTCTTATCATCTGAAATCGAAAGAACGGGCCATGCATCCTGTGGCTGTATAATTTGTTATCACAATTCACGATACCTTGAGAGTGAAAGAAAGTGCTATTAATAATATCCCAGAACAACAAGGGCAAACCAGAATGATTCCATATAAACTGGTACCTATCATCACCTTAATAACATTCTCCATGGAGTTTTCAAATTAAAATCCACATTTGAGAAAATAAATGATACTAGATGTTACTGTGTCATGGGTTTGGTAAAAAAGTGAGTTTATCAATAAAACATTTGACAATGTGTATGGCAATGGTTACTGTGGTTCTTACGGTGTTCAAAAATAAAACATAAGAAAACATTTTTTACATTTTTTACTGTTTATTTATTTATTTTTAGAGAGAGGGAGGGAGATAACAGCAATGGAGGGAGAGAGAGAAACCCAAACAGGCTCTGCGCTGTCAGCACAGGGCCCCATGTGGGCTTGACCTCACCAACCGTGAGATCATGACCTGAACCAAAACCAAGAGTCAGATGCTTAACTCACTGAGCCACCCAGGAGCCCCAGAAATAATCTTTTAAAATTATTTTATTTACCGTATTGAGGTTGTTGGCTCACATACTTGTTTCATAAATTGAAAGATAAAGACTTTAGGGGAGCCTGGGTGGCTCAGTCAGTTAAGTGTCTGACTTCAGCTCAGGTCATGATCTCATGATTCATGGGTTTGAGCCCTGCGTCGTGCTCTGTGCTAACGGCTAGCTCAGAGCCTGGAGCCTGACTCAGATTCTGTGTCTCCCTCTCTCTCTGACCCTCCCCTGCTCACACTGTCTCTCTCTCTCTCTAAGAAACAAATAAAACATTAAAAAAAATTTTTAAATGATAAAGGCTTTAGTTTTCACAAACATTGTTTATTCAAAATTTTGTACATTAATCTATCTGATGTGTTCATATATATGTTAAAACCCTAGGCAATATATTATTTTCTACAATGATATGTGAAGTGATATAATAATAAAGTCCTCACATGACTCAGTGTCTTTTCCAAGGCATGTGGAAGAATAGGTGAGAAGAAAAAGAGATGAAAGATGATGTTAACATAAAAACTTACATTACCATCCTTGAAGACATTTTTAAAAGAGTATAATGTTAAGAATAAAAATATTCATGAACTTAGTATTCAGTGAATCCAGTAAAATACTAACTTTTGTCAGTATACTTCAATGCCTCTCTTCTCTAGAGTTGAAAAACTATAATCAAACTTTGATATTTCTTGCTTGTAACATAATGCAAAACGGGTTACTAAACAGATATTTACATGGAGTAAAATGGTTCCAGGGCGTACTATGTTTGGTATTGCATATATCATGAAAAACATAGAGAGCTTTTGGTGAATTATTTTCCTTTTAATTTTCCTTCCCTTAAAGTAGGCAGTTAGTCAGTTTCTCATAGGATACTTGGAGGCCAACACAGAGGAAGCCGAAGCCGCATCCAGCTATTGGGAAAGTCAAAGACCTGTCCTGGATCAAAATGACAGGCCCACGATGGTGGATGTCATGACAGGAATCCCTTGGTCAAATTAGAAGAAAAAGCTTGAAATCTTCCTTCCCACCCCAAGTAATAAATATTCCTTTTTCTCGTTAACAACTGTTAATTAAGAAGATAGAAACCCAACCTCTCTCTCTCTTTTTTTTTAATGTTTTTATTTTATTTTTGAGAGAAAGAGAGCATGCGCAGGGAAGGCAGAAAGGGAGACACAGAATCCAAAGCAGCCTCCAGGCTCTGAGCTGTTGGCACAGAGCTTGCTACGGGGCTTGAACCCATCAACAGTGAGATCATGACCTGAGCAGAAGTTGGACACCCAGACGACTGAGCCAACCAGGTACCCCCTCCCCTCTTGTGCACTATCATATCTCGAGTATGTGCTTTCCACTTTAATAAACTTTCCACTTATACTGCTTATCCACTGTGTTGCATGTGTGTCCTTGAGTTCTTTCTCAAGGCAAGACAAAGAATCCTTGGCTACTCCTTTGGGACAGGCTGGGTTGGGACCATAGGGCCTGGGGTATCACCTGTTCACTCAGCAACCCTTCCTTCCTCCCTTCCTTCCTTCCTTCCTTCCTTCCTTCCTTCCTTTCTTTCTTTCTTCCTTCTTACCTAGTTTTCTTTGTTAACTAAAATCATTCCCATGGAAAGTTACTATATAAACAATTATTTCTGTGAAATTGTCATGTTTTCAGTGTAAATGTCAGTTTTCAAAATACTTGCTTGAGATGCTAGTCATATACTGTGGGGCTCCAATATTTGATGAAACTTTCTACTGTCAAATCACAACTGAGGTTTAAAATGTGACTCTGAGACTCCGTATAATGAATTTGGAATGTCAATTTGATGAGTCTTTCTGCAGTACACCACATGAATTTTTAAATTTCCCTTTAGAAATAGAAAAAAAAACCCCAGCATTTTCAATCCTAGTGTTAAATATCAGAAACTGACACAGACATGATTTATCATATTTAGAAATACGTTATGATATGAAGTGACTGTCACCACTAAGCATACAGTCCTCCCAAAGACCTAAAAGCCTAACAAAACTTGAATGCTGCCCACACCAAATCAACATCTCACATAATGAGACAAGAGATTACTATTTAAAATCGTGCTGCTATTTATTATTTGATAAGCACAGCAGTTACAGTTTATGAGAAAATATAGATTACTATAGCATTATGTTAGGATAAGTGGTTAACCACTTGGAAAAGAAAAATGTTAGAAATACATTATGATTATACATAAAAAAAATTCAAAGTATTAAGAAAAGTCTACATGAATAGGTGATGATGGAAATTGGGTTGTGAAAGCTCTTTCTAAATATGGTTACTAAGTCAGAAAATATAAATTATTCAATAGAAGTTAATCCTTCTTGATTTTTTTTAATGTTTTATTTATTTCTAGGAGAGAGAGAGAGAGACAGCGTGAGCAGGGGAGGGTCAGAGAGAGAGGGAGTCACAGACTGAAACAGGCTCCAGGCTCTGAGCTGGCAGTCAGCACAGAGCCCGATGCGGGGCTCGAACCCACAAACCGCGAGATCATGACCTAGGCGAAAGTCGGACGCTTAACTGACTAAGCCACCCAGGCGCCCCAATCCTTCTTGATTTTTTAAAGAAGTTGATTTATTTATTTCTTGAGAGAGAGAGAGACAGAGAGAATGAGCAGAGTGTCAGAGAGGAAGGGAGAGAGAAAATCCCAAGCAGTCTACATGCTGAGGTGGGGTTCAAAATAACCTACCTACCGTTGAGATCATGACCTGAGCAGAGATCGAGAGTCAGATGCTTAACCTACTGAACTACTCAAGCACCCCTGATTCTTTCTCATGTTAATCATTAGGAACAATATATTCCCATATGTGGGGCTATATGTACATATATATGTATATATATATGTGTGTGTGGCTATATATATATACATATATATATGTATGTATGTATATACGTATATATATATAGCCACACACACATATATATGTATATATATATATGTATATATATATATCCATCAGAGTCACCAATCCCAATTGCAGTCTGCAAAGCAAAGAAACATGTGCATGTTGTATTTGTGTTACATAAAACCACAGAAACTCTGCCCCTCTAAAATACATATGTGTAATATAATACATTTCAGTATTATATATATATTTTTAAACCTACAAATTAAGTTTATAATTTCCTGGGAAAAGCTTTTCACTATTTCATTTTTATTTCCTCCCTCTCATGACCTAGAATTTAGGAACTAAATCATTATACATTTCTTTAAATTGCATACTTTCAAAATAGAATTTGGGTTTTGAAGGAATTCATGACTTATGGAAGTACTGTAATGAATTCCTATATTCCCTTTAGGATAGGCAGCATAATGCCCCTAGCCCCAGATGTCTACACATTAATTCCCATAACCTGTAAATATGTTACCTTACATGGCAAAAGGGATGATGTAGATTGGTTAACACAAAGATCTTGAAATG